>NW_027650077.1:180000-181646 GCF_965287045.1 Carcharhinus amblyrhynchos | reverse complement strand
GTCCCCCCACCCCCCTCTCTCTGCTCCAGAGAAAACACCCAAGCTTATCCAGTCTCTCTTTACAGCTCCAATTGCTCCATCCCCAGGCAGCATCCTGGTGAACCCCCTACAGTACGCACCCCCCAACTCCCAGCTTCAGAGAGAGAAGAGAGAGCGACACAGAGACAGAATCATGAGCGGAGAGAGAGGAGCAGAGATGGAGAGAGAGTGAACGAGGAAGAGAGAAGGAGAAAGAAAGGAAGTGCTGGAAGGGATAGGTGGTGTTGACAAAGTATTGAGAGGGGGGAAGTGGGGGTTACAGAAGGATTTGGGCAGGTTCGGAGAGCGGCAAAGATATGACAGATGGAATAGTGCGAGTTATTTGGAAGGAGGAGCAGAGACACAGACTATTTTCCAAAGGGAAAATGCTTAGGGAATTGGAGACACAAAAGGTCTCGGATTCCTCGTTCAAGATTCTCTGAAGGTTAACGTGCAGGTTCAGTCGGCAGTTAGGAAGGCAAATGCAATGTTAGCATTCACGTCAAGAGCCGGGATGTACTTCTGAGGCTGTGTCAGGCTCTGGTCAGACCCCCATTTGGAGAATTGTGAGCAAGTTTGGGCCCCGTGTCTAAGGAAGGATGTGCCGGCCTTGGGGATGGGTCCAGAGGAGGCTCACCAGAATGATCCCTGGAATGGAGAGCTTGTCGTACGAGGAGTGGGTTGAGGACTCTGGGTCTGTACTCGTTGGGAGTTTAGAAGGGGGGGATCTATTGAAACTTACAGGATACCGCGAGGCCCCTGGATAGAGTGGACGTGGAGGGGTGTTTCCACGAGTGGAAAACTAGAACCAGAGGGGCACAACCTCAGGCTAAAGGGACGATCCTTTAAAACAGAGATGAGGAGGAATTCTCTAGTGGGGAATCTTTGCCGCAGAAGGCTGTGGAGGTCACTGAGTGTCTTTAAGACAGAGATAGATAGGCTCTTGAAAATTGTGAGGTAATGCACTTGGTAGGATAACAGATGTGTCGAGTATAGGGCTACGGGAGGACTTTGAATAGTGTGGATGAGCAGAGGGATCTAGGTGTGTGTGTACATAGATCCCTGAAAGTTGGGAATCAAGTAGATAAGGTTGTTAAGAAGGCGTACGGTGTCTTGGCGTTTATTGGTAGGGGGATTGAATTTAGGAGTCGCAGCGTCATGTTGCAACTGTACACAACTCTGGTGCGGCCGCACTTGGAGTACTGTGTGCAGTTCTGGTCCCCACATTACAGGAAGGATGTGGAGGCTTTGGAGAGGGTGCAGAGGAGGTTTACCAGGATGTTGCCTGGTATGCAGGGGAGGTCCTATGAGGAGAGACTGAGGGATTTGGGGTTGTTTTCCGCTGGAAAGAAGGAGGCTAAGAGGGGACCTTATTGGAAACATATAAGATGATTAGAGGTTTAGATAGGGTGGACAGTGATAGCCTTTTTCCTCGGATGGAGAAAGCTAGCACGAGGGGGCACGGCTTTAAATTAAGGGGGGGTAGTTATAGGACGGATGTCAGGGGTAGGTTCTTTACCCAGAGGGTGGTGAGGGATTGGAATGCCCTGCCTGCTGCAGTTGTAGATGCGCCAAGTTTGGGGGGCGTTTAAGAGATCCGTGGATAGGTTTATGGACGAAAAGGGATT